>NC_070580.1:3175000-3177500 GCF_027409825.1 Scomber japonicus | reverse complement strand
GCAGAGAGTAGCACACAGAGCACAAGGCAGTAGGAACATGCACTAACTCTATGCACGACACTACAGCACACACACACACACACACACACACACACACACCATACCTGCCTGGCCTGCATTTGAGCAGTAAGAGTGTCAATAACTGACACTTCCACTCTAACTTTGAAGAAAAAGTGATTTCCACTCCTCGTTTGACTGCTCATAGTTTGAAAAGTTTACATGCTATGTAAAAACAGTTTAGTGTTGTGAAGAGAGCACAAGTCTTCCTTCGTTTTAAAGTTTGAATCACATTTCTATGTGCAAGTATGAGAGAGCTAGGTGATTCTGAAAAAAGATGAAATTTTGTGTTCAAAAAGAAATTCCCATTCATTTCCAATGGAGAATCATGCCTATTTTGTTTTGGGAATAACTTTGGGAAACTTTGGAATTTCAACACCAAAAGTCATAGCACCCCTCCCCCGATTGAGCCGCACGTTTTGATGTATATATTGTCGGGGTTTTCTCAAAGCTGCGGGACGAGTTACGCGCCGAAATATGGCAAAAGAGAATTGTAAAGTAAACACTAGAAAATTCCAGGGAAATTTTGAGTGCCACGGGGTTGCTGCCGGGACGAGTACAGCAGAGAGTAGGAACATGCACTAACTCTATGCACAACACTACAGCACTTTACGCTTCACACATACCCTGTATTAGCACACAACATAGTGTGTACAAAGACACACACACACACACACACACACACACACACCTGCCTGGTCTACATTTGAGCAGTAAGAGTGTCAATAACTCATGCTTCCACTCTAACTTTGAAGAAAAAGTGATTTCCACTCCTCGTTTAACTGCTCATAGTTTGAAAAGTTTACATGTTATGTTAAAACAGTTTAGTGTTGTGAAGAGAGCACAAGTTTTCCTTCGTTCTAAAGTTTGAATCACATTTCCATGTGCAAGTATAAGAGAGCTAGGTGACTCTGAAAAAAGATGAAATTTTGTGTTCAAAAAGAAATTCCCATTCTTTTCCAATGGAGAATTATGCCTGTTTTGTTTCGGGAATAACTTTGGGAAAAATTGGAATTTCAACACCAAAAGTCATAGCACCCCTCCCCCGATCGAGCCGCACGTTTTGATGTATATATTGTTGGGGTTTTCTCAAAGCTGCGGGACGAGTTACACGCCGAAATATGGCAAAAGAGAATTGTAAAGTAAACACTAGAAAATTCCAGGGAAATTTTGAGTGCCACGGGGTTACTGCCGGGACGAGTACATGACTTATTTCCAGTGTTCAAAAGTCACCCCGATCATATAACACTAAGTAACTTTTACTGTGGCAGTATTAAGTACATCTTACTGTTCAGTATCAAGTGTAACAGTAGATGTAAGCAGAGAGTAGCACACAGAGCACAAGGCAGTAGCAACATGCTGACTCTATGCACGACACTACAGCACACACACATACACACCTGCCTGGCCTGCATTTGAGCAGTAAGACTGTCAATAACTGCCGCTTCCACTCCAACTTTGAAAAAAAAGTGATTTCCACTCCTCGTTTGAATGCTCATAGTTTGAAAAGTTTACATGTTATGGAAAAACAGTTTAGTGTTGTGAAGAGAGAACAAGTTTTCCTTCGTTTTAAAGTTTGAATCACATTTCTATGTGCAAGTATAAGAGAGCTAGGTGATTCTGAAAAAAGATGAAATTTTGTGTTCAAAAAGAAATTCCCATTCATTCCCAATGGAGAATTATGCCTGTTTTGTTTCGGGAATAACTTTGGGAAAAATTGGAATTTCAACACCAAAAGTCATAGCACCCCTCCCCCGATCGAGCCGCACGTTTTGATGTATATATTGTCAGGGTTTTCTCAAAGCTGTGGGAGGAGTTACGCGCCGAAATATGGCAAAAGAGAATTGTAAAGTAAACACTAGAAAATTCCAGGGAAATTTTGAGTGCCACGGGGCTACTGCCGGGACGAGTACATGATTTATTTCCAGTGTTCAAAAGTCACCCTGATCATATAACACTAAGTAACTTTTACTGTGGCAGTATTAAGTACATCTTACTGGTCAGTATCAAGTGTAACAGTAGATGTAAGCAGAGAGTAGCACACAGAGCACAAGGCAGTAGCAACATGCTGACTCTATGCACGACACTACAGCACACACACATACACACCTGCCTGGCCTGCATTTGAGCAGTAAGACTGTCAATAACTGCCGCTTCCACTCCAACTTTGAAGAAAAAGTGATTTCCACTCCTCGTTTGAATGCTCATAGTTTGAAAAGTTTACATGTTATGGAAAAACAGTTTAGTGTTGTGAAGAGAGAACAAGTTTTCCTTCGTTTTAAAGTTTGAATCACATTTCTATGTGCAAGTATAAGAGAGCTAGGTGATTCTGAAAAAAGATGAAATTTTGTGTTCAAAAAGAAATTCCCATTCATTCCCAATGGAGAATTATGCCTGTTTTGTTTCGGGAATAACTTTGGGAAAAATTGGAATTTCAACACCA
>NC_070580.1:3165000-3170000 GCF_027409825.1 Scomber japonicus | reverse complement strand
GGAAAAATAGGAATTTCAACACCAAAAGTCATAGCATCCCTCCCCCGATCGAGCCGCACGTTTTGATGTATATATTGTCAGGGTTTTCTCAAAGCTGTGGGAGGAGTTACGCGCCGAAATATGGCGGAAGAGAATTGTAAAGTAAACACTAGAAAATTCCAGGGAAATTTTGAGTGCCACGGGGCTACTGCCGGGATGAGTACACGATTTATTTCCAGTGTTCAAAAGTCACCCTGATCATATAACACTAAATAACTTTTACTGTGGCAGTATTAAGTACATCTTACTGGTCAGTATCAAGTGTAACAGTAGATGTAAGCAGAGAGTAGCACACAGAGCACAAGGCAGTAGCATCATGCACTAACTCTATGCACGACACTACAGCACTTGACGCTTCACACATACCCTGTATTAGCACACAACATAGTGTGTACAAACACACACACACACACATACCTGCCTGGCCTGCATTTGAGCAGTAAGAGTGTCAATAACTAATGCTTCCACTCTAACTTTGAAGAAAAAGTGATTTCCACTCCTCGTTTGAATGCTCATAGTTTGAAAAGTTTACATGTTATGGAAAAACAGTTTAGTGTTGTGAAGAGAGAACAAGCTGTCCTTCGTTTTAAAGTTTGAATCACATTTCCATGTGCAAGTATAAGAGAGCTAGGTGACTCTGAAAAAAGATGAAATTTTGTGTTCAAAAAGAAATTCCCATTCATTTCCAATGGAGAACTATACCTGTTTTGTTTTGGGAATAACTTTGGGAAAAATTGGAATTTCAACAGCAAAAGTCATAGCACCCCTCCCCCGATCGAGCCGCACGTTTTGATGTATATATTGTTGGGGTTTTCTCAAAGCTGCGGGACGAGTTACACGCCGAAATATGGCAAAAGAGAATTGTAAAGCAAACACTAGAAAATTCCAGGGAAATTTTGAGTGCCACGGGGCTACTGCCGGGACGAGTACATGATTTATTTCCAGTGTTCAAAAGTCACCCTGATCATATAACACTAAGTAACTTTTGCTGTGGCAGTATTAAGTACATCTTACTAGTCAGTATCAAGTGTAACAGTAGATGTAAGCAGAGAGTAGCAACATGCACTAACTCTAAGCACTACACTACATCACTTTACACTTCACATATACTCTGTGATAGCACAATACAGTGTGTATTAACACAACACAAACACACACACACACACACACACACACACACACCTGCCTGGCCTGCATTTGAGCAGTAAGAGTGTCAATAACTGACACTTCCACTCTAACTTTGAAGAAAAAGTGATTTCCACTCCTTGTTTGACTGCTCATAGTTTGAAAAGTTTACATGTTATGTTAAAACAGTTTAGTGTTGTGAAGAGAGCACAAGTTTTCCTTCGTTTTAAAGTTTGAATCACATTTCTATGTGCAGGTATGAGAGAGCTAGGTGACTCTGAAAAAAGTTGAAATTTTGTGTTTAAAAAGAAATTCCCATTCATTTCCAATGGAGAATCATGCCTATTTTGTTTTGGGAATAACTTTGGGAAAAATAGGAATTTCAACACCAAAAGTCATAGCACCCCTCCCCCGATCGAGCCGCACGTTTTGATGTATATATTGTCGGGGTTTTCTCAAAACTGTGGGAGGAGTTACGCGCCGAAATTTGGCAAAAGAGAATTGTAAAGTAAACACTAGAAAATTCCAGGGAAATTTTGAGTGCCACGGGGCTACTGCCGGGACGAGTACACGATTTATTTCCAGTGTTCAAAAGTCACCCTGATCATATAACACTAAATAACTTTTACTGTGGCAGTATTATGTACATCTTACTGGTCAGTATCAAGTGTAACAGTAGATGTAAGCAGAGAGTAGCACACAGAGCACAAGGCAGTAGCAACATGCACTGACTCTATGCATGACACTACAGCACACACACACACACACACACACACACACACACACACACACACACACACACACACACACACACACACACACACACACACCATACCTGCCTGGCCTGCATTTGAGCAGTAAGACTGTCAATAACTGCCGCTTCCACTCTAACTTTGAAGAAAAAGTGATTTCCACTCCTCGTTTGACTGCTCATAGTTTGAAAAGTTTAAATGTTATGTTAAAACAGTTTAGTGTTGTGAAGAGAGCACAAGTTTTCCTTCGTTTTAAAGTTTGAATCACATTTCTATGTGCAAGTATAAGAGAGCTAGGTGACTCTGAAAAAAGATGAAATTTTGTGATTAAAAAGAAATTCCCATTCATTTCCAATGGAGAATTATGCCTATTTTGTTTTGGGAATAACTTTGGGAAAAATAGGAATTTCAACACCAAAAGTCATAGCACCCCTCCCCCGATCGAGCCGCACGTTTTGATGTATATATTGTCGGGGTTTTCTCAAAGCTGTGGGAGGAGTTACGCGCCGAAATTTGGCAAAAGAGAATTGTAAAGTAATCATACTAGAAAATTCCAGGGAAATTTTGAGTGCCACGGGGCTACTGCCGGGACGAGTACAGCAGAGAGTAGGAACATGCACTAACTCTATGCACGACACTACAGCACTTGACGCTTCACACATACCCTGTATTAGCACACAGCATAGTGTGTACAAAGACACACACACACACACACACACACACTCACACACACACACACACACACACACACACACACACACCTGCCTGGCCTGCATTTGAGCAGTAAGAGTGTCAATAACTGATGCTTCCACTCTAACTTTCAAGAAAAATTGACTTCCACTCCTCGTTTGACTGATCATACTTTTAAAAGTTTACATGTTATGTTAAAACAGTTTAGTGTTGTGAAGAGAGCACAAGTTTTCCTTCGTTTTAAAGTTTGAATCACATTTCTATGTGCAAGTATAAGAGAGCTAGGTGACTCTGAAAAAAGATGAAATTTTGTGTTTAAAAAGAAATTCCCATTCATTTCCAATGGAGGATTATGCCTGTGTTGTTTTGGGAATAACTTTGGAAAAAATAGGAATTTCAACACCAAAAGTCATAGCACCCCTCCCCCGATCGAGCCGCACGTTTTGATGTATATATTGTCAGGGTTTTCTCAAAGCTGTGGGAGGAGTTACACGCCGAAATATGGCGGAAGAGAATTGTAAAGTAAACACTAGAAAATTCCAGGGAAATTTTGAGTGCCACGGGGCTACTGCCGGGATGAGTACACGATTTATTTCCAGTGTTCAAAAGTCACCCTGATCATATAACACTAAATAACTTTTACTGTGGCAGTATTAAGTACATCTTACTGGTCAGTATCAAGTGTAACAGTAGATGTAAGCAGAGAGTAGCACACAGAGCACAAGGCAGTAGCATCATGCACTAACTCTATGCACGACACTACAGCACTTGACGCTTCACACATACCCTGTATTAGCACACAACATAGTGTGTACAAACACACACACACACACATACCTGCCTGGCCTGCATTTGAGCAGTAAGAGTGTCAATAACTAATGCTTCCACTCTAACTTTGAAGAAAAAGTGATTTCCACTCCTCGTTTGAATGCTCATAGTTTGAAAAGTTTACATGTTATGGAAAAACAGTTTAGTGTTGTGAAGAGAGAACAAGCTGTCCTTCGTTTTAAAGTTTGAATCACATTTCCATGTGCAAGTATAAGAGAGCTAGGTGACTCTGAAAAAAGATGAAATTTTGTGTTCAAAAAGAAATTCCCATTCATTTCCAATGGAGAACTATACCTGTTTTGTTTTGGGAATAACTTTGGGAAAAATTGGAATTTCAACACCAAAAGTCATAGCACCCCTCCCCCGATCGAGCCGCACGTTTTGATGTATATATTGTTGGGGTTTTCTCAAAGCTGCGGGACGAGTTACACGCCGAAATATGGCAAAAGAGAATTGTAAAGCAAACACTAGAAAATTCCAGGGAAATTTTGAGTGCCACGGGGCTACTGCCGGGACGAGTACATGATTTATTTCCAGTGTTCAAAAGTCACCCTGATCATATAACACTAAGTAACTTTTACTGTGGCAGTATTAAGTACATCTTACTAGTCAGTATCAAGTGTAACAGTAGATGTAAGCAGAGAGTAGCAACATGCACTAACTCTAAGCACTACACTACATCACTTTACACTTCACATATACTCTGTGATAGCACAATACAGTGTGTATTAACACAACACAAACACACACACACACACACACACACACACACACCTGCCTGGCCTGCATTTGAGCAGTAAGAGTGTCAATAACTGACACTTCCACTCTAACTTTGAAGAAAAAGTGATTTCCACTCCTTGTTTGACTGCTCATAGTTTGAAAAGTTTACATGTTATGTTAAAACAGTTTAGTGTTGTGAAGAGAGAACAAGTTGTCCTTTGTTTTAAAGTTTGAATCACATTTCTATGTGCAAGTATAAGAGAGCTAGGTGACTCTGAAAAAAGATGAAATTTTGTGTTCAAAAAGAAATTCCCATTCATTTCCAATGGAGAATTATGCCTGTTTTGTTTTGGGAATAACTTTGGGAAAAATAGGAATTTCAACACCAAAAGTCATAGCACCCATCCCCCGATCGAGCCGCACGTTTTGATGTATATATTGTCGGGGTTTTCTCAAAGCTGCGGGAGGAGTTACGCGCCGAAATATGGCAAAAGAGAATTGTAAAGTAAACACTAGAAAATTCCAGGGAAATTTTGAGTGCCACGGGGCTACTGCCGGGACGAGAACAGCAGAGAGTAGCACACAGAGCACAAGGCAGTAGCAACATGCACTAACTCTATGCACGACACTACAGCACTTTACACTTCACATATAATGTTAGCACACTACATAGTGTGTACAAAACACACACACACACACACACACACACACACACACCTGCCAGGCCTGCATTTGAGCAGTAAGAGTGTCAATAACTGACGCTTCCACTCTAACTTTGAAAAAAAAGTGATTTCCACTCCTCGTTTGACTGCTCATAGTTTGAAAAGTTTACATGTTATGTTAAAA
>NC_070580.1:3150000-3157500 GCF_027409825.1 Scomber japonicus | reverse complement strand
TTACTGCTTCTCACACTCTAGCTAACTGCCGCTTCCACTCTAACTTTGACGAAAAAGTGATTTCCACTCCTCATTTGACTGCTCATAGTTTGAAAAGTTTACATGTTATGTTAAAATAGTTTGTATTTTTCCAGAGAGAACAAGTTTTCCTCCGTTTAAAAGTTTAAATCATGTTTCTACGTGCACGTATGAGAGAGCTAGGTGACTCTGAAAAAAGGTGAATTTTTGTGGTTTTAAAAAAAAATTCCCATTCATTTCCAATGGAGAAATATTCCCGGTTTTTTGGGAATAACTTTGGGAAACTTTGGAATTTCAACACCAAAAGTCATAGCACCCCTCCCCCGATCGAGACGCACGTTTTGATGTATATATTGTCGGGGTTTTCTCAAAGCTGCGGGAGGAGTTACGCGCCGAAAAACGGCGGAAGAAGTAAAATAATAATAAGTATGGAGAAGATTAATAGTTGCCTCGGGCTTCGCCCGAGGCATTCCTCTCCAGCTTCTGGAGTGGAATGCCTCGGGGCTTGAACCCCGTGGCACTAATAAGTATGGAGAAGATTAATAGTTGCCTCGGGCTTCGCCCGAGGCATTCCTCTCCAGCTTCTGGAGTGGAATGCCTCGGGGCTTGAACCCCGTGGCACTAACTAGAAAATTCCAGGGAAATCTTGAGTGCCACGGGACTACTGCCGGGACGAGTACACGATTTATTTCCAGTCTTCAAAAGTCACCCTGATCATATAACACTAAGTAACTTTTACTGTGGCAGTATTAAGTACATCTTACTGGTCAGTATCAAGTGTAACAGTAGATGTAAGCAGAGAGTAGCACACAGAGCACAAGGCAGTAGCAACATGCACTAACTCTGAGCACTACAACACAGTGTGTACAAAACACACAAACAAAGACACACACACACACACACACACACACACACACACACACACACATACACACACACACACATACCTGCCTGGCCTGCATTTGAGCAGTAAGACTGTCAATAACTGATGCTTCCACTCTAACTTTGAAGAAAAAGTGATTTCCACTCCTCGTTTGACTGCTCATACTTTGAAAAGTTTACATGTTATGGAAAAACAGTTTAGTGTTGTGAAGAGAGCACAAGTTTTCCTTCGTTTTAAAGTTTGAATCACATTTCTATGTGCAAGTATAAGAGAGCTAGTTGACTCTGAAAAAAGATGAAATTTTGTGTTTAAAAAAAATTCCCATTCATTTCCAATGGAGGATCATGCCTGTTTTGTTTTGGGAATAACTTTGTGAAAAATTGGAATTTCAATACCAAAAGTCATAGCACCCCTCCCCCGATCAAGCCGCACGTTTTGATGTATATATTGTTGGGGTTTTCTCAAAACTGTGGGAGGAGTTACGCGCCGAAATTTGGCAAAAGAGAATTGTAAAGTAAACACTAGAAAATTCCAGGGAAATTTTGAGTGCCACGGGGCTACTGCCGGGACGAGTACAGCAGAGAGTAGCACACAGAGCACAAGGCAGTAGCAACATGCACTAACTCTATTCACGACACTACAGCACTTTACACTTCACATATAATGTTAGCACACTACATAGTGTGTACAAAACACACACACACACACACACACACACACACACACACCTGCCTGGCCTGCATTTGAGCAGTAAGAGTGTCAATAACTGCCGCTTCCACTCTTAACTTTGAAGAAAAAGTGATTTCCACTCCTCATGTGACTGCTCATATTTTGAAAAGTTTACAGGTTATGTTAAAACAGTTTAATGTTGTGAAGAGAGCACAAGTTTTCCTCTGCTTTAAAGTCTGAATCACATTTCTATGTGCAAGTATGAGAGAGCTAGGTGATTCTGAAAAAGGAAGAAATTTTTTGTTCAAAAATAAATTCCCATTCATTTCCAATGGAGAATTATGCCGATATTGTTTTGGGAATAACTTTGGGAAACTTTGGAATTTCAACACCAAAAGTCATAGCACCCCTCCCCCGATCGAGCCGCACGTTTTGATGTATATATTGTCGAGGTTTCCTCAAAGCTGCGGGAGGAGTTACGCGCCGAAATTTGGCAAAAGAGAATTGTAAAGTAAACACTAGAAAATTCCAGGGAAATTTTGAGTGCCACGGGACTACTGCCGGGACGAGTACACGATTTATTTCCAGTGTTCAAAAGTCACCCTGATCATATAACACTAAGTAACTTTTACTGTGGCAGTATTAAGTACATCTTACTAGTCAGTATCAAGTGTAACAGTAGATGTAAGCAGAGAGTAGCACACAGAGCACAAGGCAGTAGCAACATGCACTAACTCTAAGCACTACAACACAGTGTGTACACATACACACACACACACACACACACACACACACACACACACACACACACACACACACACACACACACACCAGCCTGCATTTGAGCAGTAAGACTGTCAGTATTATTCATATGTATATATAGAGAGAGAGTATCAATACTAGCTCGGCCGCTACCTCAGTTAACTGGCAAAATAGACAGACAGGTAGAATTAGCCAATCACAAAAAGGTAGATCAGTTTAGCCAATCACAAAAAAGTAGGTCAGATTCTGCCCAGCAACAGGTTGCCAAGGTCAGCTAAGGCCCTGCGGTTGCTACGGCGATTTCAGGATCTGCCTTGAAAAATGTCTCAAAATTCTAAAGGATTTGGCTTCTGACAAGGTCCCGAACAATTGCAAACTGTGAGAAAACCGTAACTCCTGTCCAAAAACCGAAAACACCGTGAGAGACACAGAAGCCGGCAGATTCTGACAGTGTTTATTTTATTCAGATATTCCTTAAAATGAGCGAGTAAGCTCAGTGCGAACACAGAGTGAGATTCTTTTGAAATAAGAAGACGATTACATTAGGTTTAATGGGGAGCGAGACAGGTATTGCCGCCGGTCTCGGCCCCCCCGTTTAAATTTTGTGCAGATCCCGCCTGTCAAAGACACATTTTATGAATCCCAACACCTATGTCTACATTTTGACAAAAAATTATTTGTCTCCTTTTTACGGTTTGGCCGTGAGCTCGAGTTAAAAATAAAAATTAAGGTTATGGTTCACTGCTTCTCACACTCTAGCTAACTGCCGCTTCCACTCTAACTTTGACGAAAAAGTGATTTCCACTCCTCGTTTGACTGCTCATAGTTTGAAAAGTTTACATTTTATGTCAAAACAGTTTGGTATTTTTCCAGAGAGGACAAGTTTTCCTCCGTTTTAAAGTTTTAATCACGTTTCTACGTGCACGTATGAGAGAGCTACGTGACTCTGAAAAAAGGTGAAAAAAGGTGAAATTTTTGGGGGTTTTCAAAAAATTCCCATTCATTTCCAATGGAGAAATCTCCCGGTTTTTTGGGAATAACTTTGGGAAACTTTGGAATTTCAACACCAAAAGTCATAGCACCCCTCCCCCGATCGAGCCGCACGTTTTGATGTATATATTGTTGGAGTTTTCTCAAAGCTGCGGGACGAGTTACGCGCCGAAATATGGCAAAAGAGAATTGTAAAGTAAACACTAGAAAATTCCAGGGAAATTTTGAGTGCCACGGGGCTACTGCCGGGACGAGTACAGCAGAGAGTAGCACACAGAGCACAAGGCAGTAGGAACATGCACTAACTCTATGCACGACACTACAGCACACACACACACACACACACACACACACACACACACACACCATACCTGCCTGGCCTGCATTTGAGCAGTAAGACTGTCAATAACTGACGCTTCCACTCTAACTTTGAAGAAAAAGTGATTTCCACTCCTCGTTTGACTGCTCATAGTTTGAAAAGTTTAAATGTTATGTTAAAACAGTTTAGTGTTTTGGAGAGAGCACAAGTTTTCCTTCGTTTTAAAGTTTGAATCACATTTCTATGTGCAAGTATAAGAGAGCTAGGTCATTCTAAAAAAAGATGAAATTTTGTGTTCAAAAAGAAATTCCCATTCATTTCCAATGGAGAATCATGCCTATTTTGTTTTAGGAATAACTTTGGGAAAAATAGGAATTTCAACACCAAAAATCATAGCACCTCTTTCCCGATTGAGCCGCACGTTTTGATGTATATATTGTCGAGGTTTCCTCAAAGCTGCGGGAGGAGTTACGCGCTGAAATATGGCAAAAGAGAATTGTAAAGTAAACACTAGAAAATTCCAGGGAAATTTTGAGTGCCACGGGGCTACTGCCGGGACGAGTACAGCAGAGAGTAGCACACAGAGCACAAGGCAGTAGGAACATGCACTAACTCAATGCACGACACTACAGCACACACACACGCACACACACACACACACACACACCATACCTGCCTGGCCTGCATTTGAGCAGTAAGAGTGTCAATAACTGATGCTTTCACTCTAACTTTCAAGAAAAATTGACTTCCACTCCTCGTTTGACTGCTCATAGTTTGAAAAGTTTACATGTTATGTTAAAACAATTTAGTGTTGTGAAGAGAGCACAAGTTTTCCTTCGTTTTAAAGTTTGAATCACATTTCTATGTGCAAGTATGAGAGAGCTAGTTGACTTCAAAAAAAGATGAAATTTTGTGTTTAAAAAGAAATTCCCATTCATTTCCAATGGAGGATTATGCCTGTTTTGTTTTGGGAATAACTGGGAAAAATAGGAATTTCAACACCGAAAGTCATAGCACCCCTCCCCCGATCGAGCCGCACGTTTTGATGTGTATATTGTTGGGGTTTTCTCAAAGCTGTGGGAGGAGTTACGCGCCGAAATATGGCAAAAGAGAATTGTAAAGTAAACACTAGAAAATTCCAGGGAAATTTTGAGTGCCACGGGGCTACTGCCGGGACAAGTACAGCAGAGAGTAGCACACAGAGCACAAGGCAGTAGCAACATGCACTAACTCTATGCACGACACTACAGCACTTTACACTTCACATATAATGTTAGCACACTACATAGTGTGTACAAAACACACACACAAAGACACACACAAAGACACACACACACACACACACCTGCCTGGCCTTCATTTGAGCAGTAAGAGTGTCAATAACTGCCGCTTCCACTCTTAACTTTGAAGAAAAAGTGATTTCCACTCCTCGTTTGAATGCTCATAGTTTGAAAAGTTTACATGTTATGTTAAAACAGTTTAGTGTTTTGGAGAGAGCACAAGTTTTCCTTCGTTTTAAAGTTTGAATCACATTTCTATGTGCAAGTATAAGAGAGCTAGGTGATTCTGAAAAAAGATGAAATTTTGTGTTTAAAAAGAAATTCCCATTCATTTCCAATGAAGAATCATGCCTATTTTGTTTTGGGAATAACTTTGGGAAAAATAGGAATTTCAGCACCAAAAGTCATAGCACCTCTTTCCCGATCGAGCCGCACGTTTTGATGTATAAATTGTCGGGGTTTTGTCAAAGCTGCGGGAGGAGTTACGCGCCGAAATATGGCAAAAGAGAATTGTAAAGTAAACACTAGAAAATTCCAGGGAAATTTTGAGTGCCACGGGGCTACTGCCGGGACGAATACAGCAGAGAGTAGGAACATGCACTAACTCTATGCACGACACTACAGCACTTGACGCTTCACACATACCCTGTATTAGCACACAACATAGTGTGTACAAAGACACACACACACACACACACACACACACACACACACACCTGCCTGGCCTGCATTTGAGCAGTAAGAGTGTCAATAATTGATGCTTCCACTCTAACTTTGAAGAAAAAGTGATTTCCACTCCTCGTTTGATTGCTCATACTTTTAAAAGTTTACATGTTATGTTAAAACAGTTTAGTGTTGTGAAGGGAGCACAAGTTTTCCTTCATTTTAAAGTTTGAATCACATTTCTATGTGCAAGTATGAGAGAGCTAGTTGACTTCGAAAAAAGATGAAATTTTGTGTTTAAAAAGAAATTCCCATTCATTTCCAATGGAGGATTATGCCTGTTTTGTTTTGGGAATAACTTTGGGAAAAATAGGAATTTCAACACCAAAAGTCATAGCACCCCTCCCCCGATCGAGCCGCACGTTTTGATGTGTATATTGTCGGGGTTTTCTCAAAGCTGTGGGAGGAGTTACGCGCCGAAATATGGCGGAAGAGAATTGTAAAGTAAACACTAGAAAATTCCAGGGAAATTTTGAGTGCCACGGGGCTACTGCCGGGACAAGTACACAATTTATTTCCAGTGTTCAAAAGTCACCCTGATCATATAACACTAAGTAACTTTTACTGTGGCAGTATTAAGTACATCTTACTGGTCAGTATCAAGTGTCAGAGTAGATGTAAGCAGAGAGTAGCACACAGAGCACAAGGCAGTAGCAACATGCACTAACTCTAAGCACTACAACACAGTATGTACTCACACACACACACGCACGCACGCACGCACGCACGCACGCACACACACACACACACACACACATACACACACACACACACACCAGCCTGCATTTGAGCAGTAAGACTGTCAATATAATTCATATGTATATATAGAGAGAGAGTATCAATACTAGCTCGGCTGCTACCCCAGTTAACTGGCAAAACAGACAGACAGGTAGAATTAGCCAATCACAAAAAGGTAGGTCAGTTCAGCCAATCACAAAAAGGTAGATCAGATTCTGCCCAGCAACAGTTTGCCAAGGGCAGCTAAGGCCCTGCGGTTGCTACGGCGATTTCAGGATCTGCCTTGAAAAATGTCTCAAAATTCTAAAGGATTTGGCTTCTGACAAGGTCCCGAACAATTGCAAACTGTGAGAAAACCGTAACTCCTGTCCAAAAACCGAAAACACCGTGAGAGACACAGAAGCCGGCAGATTCAGACAGTGTTTATTTTATTCACATATTCTTTAAAATGAGCGAGTAAGCTCAGTGCGAAGACAGAGTGAGATTCTTTTGAAAAAAGAAGACGATTGCATTAGGTTTAATGGGCAGCGAGACAGATATTGCCGCCGGTCTCGGCCCCCCCGTTTAAATTTTGTGCAGACCCCGCCTGTCAAAGTCACATTTTATGAATCCCAACACCTATGTCTACATTTTGACAAAAAATTATTTGTCTCCTTTTTACGGTTTGGCCGTGAGCTCGAGTTAAAAATATAAACTGAGGTCATGCTGCCGCTTCCACTCTAACTTTGAAGAAAAAGTGATTTCCACTCCTCGTTTGACTGCTCATAGTTTGAAAAGTTTACATGTTATGTTAAAATAGTTTGTATTTTTCAAGAGAGCACGAGTTTTCCTCCGTTTAAAAGTTTAAATCATGTTTCTACGTGCACGTATGAGAGAGCTAGGTGACTCTGAAAAAAGGTGAAATTTTGTGTTTTAAAAAAAAAATTCCCATTCATTTTCAATGGAGAAATATTGCCGGTTTTTTTGGGAATAAGTTTGGGAAACTTTGGAATTTCAACACCAAAATTCATAGCACCCATCCCCCGATCGAGACGCACGTTTTGATGTATATATTGTCAGGGTTTTCTCAAAGCTGCGGCAGGAGTTACGCGCCGAAAAACGGCGGAAGAATAATAATA
>NC_070580.1:3112500-3115000 GCF_027409825.1 Scomber japonicus | reverse complement strand
GAACCCATAGAAAAGTTGATTTATTTCTGAACACAATTAGTTCAATGTGATGAATTCTGAACTGTCTGCATGTTTTAGTGTATATCGAAGGAGAATGAGTGATTCAGTGATTGGTTGCATGAACTTGCTGAGAACAGACAAATAAAGCAATAAAAAGATAGTTGTAATACATTCTCGTAGCAGAACCCATAGAAAGGTTGATTTCTGAACACAATTAGTTCAATGTGATGAATTCTGATATATCTGAGTGTTTTAGTGTATCTCCAAAATGAATAAGTGATTCAGTGATTAGTTGCATGAACTTGCTGAGAACAGACGAATAAAGCCATAAAAAGTTAGTTGTAATCCATTCTCTTAGCAGAACCCATATAAAGGTTGATTTCTGAACACAATTAGTTCAATGTGATGAATTCTGAACTGTCTACATGTTTTAGTGTATATCCAACGAGAATGAGTGATTCAGTGATTGGTTGCATGAACTTGCTGAGAACAGACGAATAAAGCAATAAAAAGATAGTTGTAAAACATTCTCGTAGCAGAACCCATAGAAAGGTTGATTTCTGAACACAATTAGTTCAATGTGATGAATTCTGATATATTTGAGTGTTTTAGTGTATCTCCAAAATGAATAAGTGATTCAGTGATTAGTTGCATGAACTTGCTGAGAACAGACGAATAAAGCAATAAAAAGATAGTTGTAATACATTCTCTTAGCAGAACCCATATAAAGGTTGATTTCTGAACACAATTAGTTCAATGTGAAGAATTCTGAAATATCTGCATGTTTTAGTGTATCTCCAAAGAGAATAAATGATTCAGTGATTAGTTGCATGAACTTGCTGAGAACAGACGAATAAAGCCATAAAAAGTTAGTTGTAATCCATTCTCTTAGCAGAACCCATAGAATGGTTGATTTCTGAACACAATTAGTTCAATGTGATGAATTCTGAACTGTCTGCATGTTTTAGTGTATGTCCAAAGAGAATATAGTGATTGAGCGATAAATTGCATAAACGTGCTGAGAATAGACGAATAAAGACATAAACAGTTAGTTGTAATCCATTCTCTTAGCAGAACCCATAGAAAGGTTGATTTCTGAACACAATTAGTTCAATGTGATGAAATCTGATATATTTGAGTGTTTTAGTGTATCTCCAAAATGAATAAGTGATTCAGTGATTAGTTGCATGAACTTGCTGAGAACAGACGAATAAAGCCATAAAAAGTTAGTTGTAATCCATTCTCTTAGCAGAACCCATATAAAGGTTGATTTCTGAACACAATTAGTTCAATGTGATGAATTCTGAACTGTCTGCATGTTTTAGTGTATATCCAACGAGAATGAGTGATTCAGTGATTGGTTGCATGAACTTGCTGAGAACAGACGAATAAAGCAATAAAAAGATAGTTGTAATACATTCTCGTAGCAGAACCCATAGAAAGGTTGATTTCTGAACACAATTAGTTCAATGTGATGAATTCTGATATATCTGAGTGTTTTTACTGTATCTCCAAAGAGAATAAGTGATTCAGTGATTAGTTGCATGAACTTGCTGAGAACAGACGAATAAAGCAATAAAAAGATAGTTGTAATACATTCTCTTAGCAGAACCCATAGAAATGTTGATTTCTGAACACAATTAGTTCAGTGTGATGAATTCTGATATATCTGAGTGTTTTAGTGTATCTCCAAAGTGAATAAGTGATTCAGTGATTAGTTGCATGAACTTGCTGAGAACAGACGAATAAAGCCATAAAAAGTTATTTGTAATCCATTCTCTTAGCAGAACCCATATAAAGGTTGATTTCTGAACACAATTAGTTCAATGTGATGAATTCTGAACTGTCTGCATGTATTAGTGTATATCCAACGAGAATGAGTGATTCAGTGATTGGTTGCATGAACTTGCTGAGAACAGACGAATAAAGCAATAAAAAGATAGTTGTAATACATTGTCGTAGCAGAACCCATAGAATGGTTGATTTCTGAACACAATTAGTTCAATGTGATGAATTCTGAAATATCTGCATGTTTTAGTGTATCTCCAAAGACAATAAATGATTCAGTGATTAGTTGCATGAACTTGCTGAGAATAGACGAATAAAGCCATAAAAAGTTAGTTGTAATCCATTCTCTTAGCAGAACCCATAGAATGGTTGATTTCTGAACACAATTAGTTCAATGTGATGAATTCTGATATATCTGAGTGTTTTTACTGTATCTCCAAAATGAATAAGTGATTCAGTGATTAGTTGCATGAACTTGCTGAGAACAGACGAATAAAGCAATAAAAAGATAGTTGTAATACATTCTCGTAGCAGAACCCATAGAAAGGTTGATTTCTGAACACAATTAGTTCAATGTGATGAATTCTGAAATATCTGAGTGTTTTAGTGTATGGCCAAAGAGAATATAGTGATTGAGCGATAAATTGCATAAACGTGCTGAGAATAGACGAATAAAGACATAAACAGTTAGTTGTAATCCATTCTCTTAGCA
>NC_070580.1:3097500-3105000 GCF_027409825.1 Scomber japonicus | reverse complement strand
GTCTCATGAGAAGCTTGTAAGCCATCCAGTCTTCCAACGGGCAACCAAGGGTGAACAGAACTACATAAAGTAACGAAAAAACAGACGTGGTGTCTCCTTCGGACGTCATAATTTATCAAAGAGACTCCTTCTCCTCAGAGAAGAGCCACACAGAACAACGGTCGTAAATTACAAGACATTCCTGACTTCTCCCCCCCTCTGTGTCTCCTGAAGCCACACAGAGCATGAGAATGGGAAAATTAGTGTTAAATACTTGAATAAGAACATCTTAGTGAAAAGTATGGTTTAAACAATACCAATTACTTTTATCCTTATCAACTACCTAAACCTCCACTGTAACAGCTATTACAGCGATCATAGATAAATGTGTATTTGGAGAACTGTGATTATACTTTCTTACTTACTTTAGTTTACTTACTTACTAAATTTTGGTATGAAAATGTTTGTTTAATGTGAGAAAGTGTTACACTGATGTTATGCTTACATTTTGGTGATAATCAATTATCTATCATGGAATAAGTAGAATAACTATGTGTTATGTTTGATAATATTAATCCTCTTCAGGTTTTAATGAATGGCAGCTTGATGAATCAAGCTGATGTCATGTCAATAACAGAATAATACATCCTGTGTTCTGTGTCAATAGATTATAGTATGCATTTTATAATCAGGATCAAATACTGAACGAATGATGATGATGAAAAGTTACATGGTAAAAGCTGGAAATTAGATCCTCAGGGTAGCTGTGATGAATCTGATTGGCTGACACAACAGCCCTCCTTAGGGACAAAACCCAGCTGCACTCATGGATCGCTCTCTTGTCTCTTCTCTTGCCCGCTTGTCCTCTTCCCTTTTTTGGTCTTAGCATGACCTGAACCGGACTCAGCATGACCCGAACCAGCGGTCTTGCTCTGTCCATCTTTTCTTTTCTTCTTAGCTTAATCTTTAGTTATCCTTCATCTAAGTTTTCTTAAGTTTTGTAATCTTGTAACTTTCACCAGCAACGTCTAGAAAAAGGCCCTTTAAGTGAACACGTCATTAAGTTTTGCATTCAGCCTGTTTTTGACATTTTTGATGATTTTGACGCTGAGATCTCTCCAGAAAGAGAGCTAGTTAAATTAGACCCTTCCTCCATCTCTCATCAACCCGAGAGAACCTTTTGAGCAGACAAACGTCTGTCAACCCTACGACTCATCATAACCGAGAGGAACAAAGTCTGCCAGCGGAAAACGACCGGAACAAGGCAGTCTGACGGAGGCCAGCCGACCCGGACATCGAACCCCGCCCGAATCTGCGACGCTGTCTGAGATCTTCCACTTGGGGTGCGTACGCGTGGTTCTGCAGGACGGACCGCTGAGACCCTCCACGGATGAAAGTAGGATCCAAATATTGCATTAATCAAGGGTTGATGTCAGATCGAGTAATTCAAATTTCCTTTAAAATTAAGGCTCAATAAAACTTATAGACTAAGTTTCTTAGCTTCCACATAATTACGTATCTTTCATTTAAGTTCATCATTCACCATCATCTTTCATTCATGTTGCTATATCGAGTAACCTCTTGAATTCATATTGTATTGTACCATCACATTTATTTATACATCATTTGTTAGTAGTGTGTAGTTAATAAAACCCATAAAACTCAATCAATTGTGTATGTCTATTCTTTGAAGTGATACAGGGGATCTATTGAACCGTAGAGCCACGAACTTTAGATATTTGACTGATTCAGAAATGTATTGATTTATTCATTCTTATGATTTATTGATTTATTAATTGGCTAATCAAACAACCAATTAAGTAAAAATCTTTTCCTTCATACGAAGGTGGTGCCCCTTATTACGAGAGCTATTTTCAATATCTTTAAGATATACCCATTCTACCCTACAATAGATAGATAGATACACATTTATGTTTGTGTGTGTTTTAAGGTCTGCCAAGTGCCTTTCAAAGTAAAGATTTGAGAATTAATAATCATTTAGTCTAATGAAATTAATATAGATATATAGATAAGATAGATAGATAAGATAGATAGATATATAGATAGATAGATAGATAGACAGATAGATAGATACACCGATAGATAGATAGATAGATAGATAGATAGACAGATAGATAGATAGATAGATAGATAGATAGATAGATAGACAGATAGACAGATAGATAGATCTTCTCCATACTTAATTAGTGCCACGGGGTTCTAGCTCCGAGGCAACTATTAATCTTCTCCATACTTATTTTTCTTCTTCTTATTATTATTCTTCCGCCGTTTTTCGGCGCGTAACTCCTGCCGCAGCTTTGAGAAAACCCCGACAATATATACATCAAAACGTGCGTCTCGATCGGGGGATGGGTGCTATGACTTTTGGTGTTGAAATTCCAAAGTTTCCCAAACTTATTCCCAAAAAAACCGGCAATATTTCTCCATTGAAAATGAATGGGAATTTTTTTTTTAAAACACAAAATTTCACCTTTTTTCAGAGTCACCTAGCTCTCTCATACGTGCACGTAGAAACATGATTTAAACTTTTAAACGGAGGAAAACTTGTGCTCTCTGGAAAAATACAAACTATTTTAACATAACATGTAAACTTTTCAAACTATGAGCAGTCAAACGAGGAGTGGAAATCACTTTTTCTTCAAAGTTAGAGTGGAAGCGGCAGTTAGCTAGAGTGTGAGAAGCAGTAAGAAATGACCTCAGTTTATATTTTTAACTCGAGCTCACGGCCAAACCGTAAAAAGGAGACAAATAATTTTTTGTCAAAATGTAGACATAGGTGTTGGGATTCATAAAATGTGACTTTGACAGGCGGGGTCTGCACAAAATTTAAACGGGGGGGCCGAGACCGGCGGCAATATCTGTCTCGCTGCCCATTAAACCTAATGCAATCGTCTTCTTTTTTCAAAAGAATCTCACTCTGTCTTCGCACTGAGCTTACTCGCTCATTTTAAAGAATATGTGAATAAAATAAACACTGTCTGAATCTGCCGGCTTCTGTGTCTCTCACGGTGTTTTCGGTTTTTGGACAGGAGTTACGGTTTTCTCACAGTTTGCAATTGTTCGGGACCTTGTCAGAAGCCAAATCCTTTAGAATTTTGAGACATTTTTCAAGGCAGATCCTGAAATCGCCGTAGCAACCGCAGGGCCTTAGCTGCCCTTGGCAAGCTGTTGCTGGGCAGAATCTGATCTACCTTTTTGTGATTGGCTGAACTGACCTACCTTTTTGTGATTGGCTAATTCTACCTGCCTGTCTGTTTTGCCAGTTAACTGAGCTAGCGGCTGAGCTAGTATTGATAGTCTCTCTCTATACATATGAATTATATTGACACTCTTACTGCTCAAATGCTGGCTTGTGTGTGTGTGTGTGTGTGTGTGTGTGTGTGTGTGTGTGTGTGTGTGTGTACACACTGTGTTGTAGTGATTAGAGTTAGTGCATGTTGCTACTGCCTTGTGCTCTGTGTGCTACTCTCTGCTTACATCTACTGTTACACTTGATACTGACCAGTAAGATGTACTTAATACTGCCACAGTAAAAGTTACTTAGTGTTATATGATCAGGGTGACTTTTGAACACTGGAAATAAATTGTGTACTCGTCCCGGCAGTAGCCCCGTGGCACTCAAAATTTCCCTGGAATTTTCTAGTTAGTGCCACGGGGTTCAAGCCCCGAGGCATTCCACTCCAGAAGCTGGAGAGGAATGCCTCGGGCGAAGCCCGAGGCAACTATTAATCTTCTCCATACTTATTCTTCTTCTTATTCTTCTTCCGCCGTTTTTCGGCGCGTAACTCCTCCCGCAGCTTTGAGAAAACCCCGACAATATATACATCAAAACGTGCGGCTCGATCGGGGGATGGGTGCTATGACTTTTGGTGTTGAAATTCCAAAGTTTCCCAAAGTTATTCCCAAAAAACCGGGAATATTTCTCCATTGAAAATGAATGGGATTTTTTTTTTAAAAACACAAAATTTCACCTTTTTTCAGAGTCACCTAGCTCTCTCATACGTGCACGTAGAAACATGATTTAAACTTTTAAACGGAGGAAAACTTGTTCTCTCTGGAAAAATACAAACTATTTTAACATAACATGTAAACTTTTCAAACTATGAGCAGTCAAACGAGGAGTGGAAATCACTTTTTCTTCAAAGTTAGAGTGGAAGCGGCAGTTAGCTAGAGTGTGAGAAGCAGTAAACCATAACATTAATTTTTATTTTTAACTCGAGCTCACGGCCAAACCGTAAAAAGGAGACAAATAATTTTTTGTCAAAATGTAGACATAGGTGTTGGGATTCATAAAATGTGACTTTGACAGGCGGGATCTGCACAAAATTTAAACGGGGGGGCCGAGACCGGCGGCAATACCTGTCTCGCTCCCCATTAAACCTAATGTAATCGTCTTCTTATTTCAAAAGAATCTCACTCTGTGTTCGCACTGAGCTTACTCGCTCATTTTAAGGAATATGTGAATAAAATAAACACTGTCAGAATCTTCCGGCTTCTGTGTCTCTCACGGTGTTTTCGGTTTTTGGACAGGAGTTACGGTTTTCTCACAGTTTGCAATTGTTCGGGACCTTGTCAGAAGCCAAATCCTTTAGAATTTTGAGACATTTTTCAAGGCAGATCCTGAAATCGCCGTAGTAACCACCGCAGGGCCTTAGCTGACCTTGGCAACCTGTTGCTGGGCAGAATCTGACCTACTTTTTTGTGATTGGCTAAACTGATCTACCTTTTTGTGATTGGCTAATTCTACCTGTCTGTCTGTTTTGCCAGTTAACTGGGGTAGCAGCCGAGCTAGTATTGATACTCTCTCCCTATATATATACATATGAATTATACTGACAGTCTTACTGCTCAAATGCAGGCTAGTGTGTGTGTGTGTGTGTGTGTGTGTGTGTGTGTGTGTGTGTGTGTGTGTGTACACACTGTGTTGTAGTGCTTAGAGTTAGTGCATGTTGCTACTGCCTTGTGCTCTGTGTGCTACTCTCTGCTTACATCTACTGTTACACTTGATACTGACTAGTAAGATGTACTTAATACTGCCACAGTAAAAGTTACTTAGTGTTATATGATTACTTTACAATTCTCTTTTGCCAAATTTCGGCGCGTAACTCCTCCCACAGCTTTGAGAAAACCCCGACAATATATACATCAAAACGTGCGGCTCGATCGGGGGAGGGGTGCTATGACTTTTGGTGTTGAAATTCCTATTTTTCCCAAAGTTATTCCCAAAACAAAATAGGCATAATTCTCCATTGGAAATGAATGGGAATTTCTTTTTAATCACAAAATTTCATCTTTTTTCAGAGTCACCTAGCTCTCTTATACTTGCACATAGAAATGTGATTCAAACTTTAAAACGAAGGAAAACTTGTGCTCTCTTCACAACACTAAACTGTTTTAACATAACATTTAAACTTTTCAAACTATGAGCAGTCAAACGAGGAGTGGAAATCACTTTTTCTTCAAAGTTAGAGTGGAAGCGGCAGTTATTGACAGTCTTACTGCTCAAATGCAGGCCAGGCAGGTATGGTGTGTGTGTGTGTGTGTGTGTGTGTGTGTGTGTGTGTGTGTGTGTGTGTGTGTGTGTGTGTGTGTGTGTGTGTGTGTGTGTGTGTGTGTGTGTGTGTGTGTGCGTGTGTGCTGTAGTGTCATGCATAGAGTCAGTGCATGTTGCTACTGCCTTGTGCTCTGTGTGCTACTCTCTGCTTACATCTACTGTTACACTTGATACTGACCAGTAAGATGTACATAATACTGCCACAGTAAAAGTTATTTAGTGTTATATGATCAGGGTGACTTTTGAACACTGGAAATAAATCATGTACTCGTCCCGGCAGTAGTCCCGTGGCACTCAAAATTTCCCTGGAATTTTCTAGTTAGTGCCACGGGGTTCAAGCCCCGAGGCATTCCACTCCAGAAGCTGGAGAGGAATGCCTCGGGCGAAGCCCGAGGCAACTATTAATCTTCTCCATACTTATTCTTCTTCTTATTCTTCTTCCGCCGTTTTTCGGCGCGTAACTCCTCCCGCAGCTTTGAGAAAACCCCGACAATATATACATCAAAACGTGCGGCTCGATCGGGGGATGGGTGCTATGACTTTTGGTGTTGAAATTCCAAAGTTTCCCAAAGTTATTCCCAAAAAACCGGGAATATTTCTCCATTGAAAATGAATGGGATTTTTTTTTTAAAAACACAAAATTTCACCTTTTTTCAGAGTCACCTAGCTCTCTCATACGTGCACGTAGAAACATGATTTAAACTTTTAAACGGAGGAAAACTTGTTCTCTCTGGAAAAATACAAACTATTTTAACATAACATGTAAACTTTTCAAACTATGAGCAGTCAAACGAGGAGTGGAAATCACTTTTTCTTCAAAGTTAGAGTGGAAGCGGCAGTTAGCTAGAGTGTGAGAAGCAGTAAACCATAACATTAATTTTTATTTTTAACTCGAGCTCACGGCCAAACCGTAAAAAGGAGACAAATAATTTTTTGTCAAAATGTAGACATAGGTGTTGGGATTCATAAAATGTGACTTTGACAGGCGGGATCTGCACAAAATTTAAACGGGGGGGCCGAGACCGGCGGCAATACCTGTCTCGCTCCCCATTAAACCTAATGTAATCGTCTTCTTATTTCAAAAGAATCTCACTCTGTGTTCGCACTGAGCTTACTCGCTCATTTTAAGGAATATGTGAATAAAATAAACACTGTCAGAATCTTCCGGCTTCTGTGTCTCTCACGGTGTTTTCGGTTTTTGGACAGGAGTTACGGTTTTCTCACAGTTTGCAATTGTTCGGGACCTTGTCAGAAGCCAAATCCTTTAGAATTTTGAGACATTTTTCAAGGCAGATCCTGAAATCGCCGTAGTAACCACCGCAGGGCCTTAGCTGACCTTGGCAACCTGTTGCTGGGCAGAATCTGACCTACTTTTTTGTGATTGGCTAAACTGATCTACCTTTTTGTGATTGGCTAATTCTACCTGTCTGTCTGTTTTGCCAGTTAACTGGGGTAGCAGCCGAGCTAGTATTGATACTCTCTCCCTATATATATACATATGAATTATACTGACAGTCTTACTGCTCAAATGCAGGCTAGTGTGTGTGTGTGTGTGTGTGTGTGTGTGTGTGTGTGTGTGTGTGTGTGTGTGTGTGTACACACTGTGTTGTAGTGCTTAGAGTTAGTGCATGTTGCTACTGCCTTGTGCTCTGTGTGCTACTCTCTGCTTACATCTACTGTTACACTTGATACTGACTAGTAAGATGTACTTAATACTGCCACAGTAAAAGTTACTTAGTGTTATATGATTACTTTACAATTCTCTTTTGCCAAATTTCGGCGCGTAACTCCTCCCACAGCTTTGAGAAAACCCCGACAATATATACATCAAAACGTGCGGCTCGATCGGGGGAGGGGTGCTATGACTTTTGGTGTTGAAATTCCTATTTTTCCCAAAGTTATTCCCAAAACAAAATAGGCATAATTCTCCATTGGAAATGAATGGG
>NC_070580.1:3082500-3085000 GCF_027409825.1 Scomber japonicus | reverse complement strand
AAAAAGTTAGTTGTAATCCATTCTCTTAGCAGAACCCATAGAATGGTTGATTTCTGAACACAATTAGTTCAATGTGATGAATTCTGAACTGTCTGCATGTTTTAGTGTATGTCCAAAGAGAATATAGTGATTGAGCGATAAATTGCATAAACGTGCTGAGAATAGACGAATAAAGACATAAACAGTTAGTTGTAATCCATTCTCTTAGCAGAACCCATAGAAAGGTTGATTTCTGAACACAATTAGTTCAATGTGATGAAATCTGATATATTTGAGTGTTTTAGTGTATCTCCAAAATGAATAAGTGATTCAGTGATTAGTTGCATGAACTTGCTGAGAACAGACGAATAAAGCAATAAAAAGATAGTTGTAATACATTCTCCTAGCAGAACCCATATAAAGGTTGATTTCTGAACACAATTAGTTCAATGTGATGAATTCTGAACTGTCTGCATGTATTAGTGTATATCCAACGAGAATGAGTGATTCAGTGATTGGTTGCATGAACTTGCTGAGAACAGACGAATAAAGCAATAAAAAGATAGTTGTAATACATTGTCGTAGCAGAACCCATAGAATGGTTGATTTCTGAACACAATTAGTTCAATGTGATGAATTCTGAAATATCTGCATGTTTTAGTGTATCTCCAAAGACAATAAATGATTCAGTGATTAGTTGCATGAACTTGCTGAGAATAGACGAATAAAGCCATAAAAAGTTAGTTGTAATCCATTCTCTTAGCAGAACCCATAGAATGGTTGATTTCTGAACACAATTAGTTCAATGTGATGAATTCTGATATATCTGAGTGTTTTTACTGTATCTCCAAAATGAATAAGTGATTCAGTGATTAGTTGCATGAACTTGCTGAGAACAGACGAATAAAGCAATAAAAAGATAGTTGTAATACATTCTCGTAGCAGAACCCATAGAAAGGTTGATTTCTGAACACAATTAGTTCAATGTGATGAATTCTGATATATTTGAGTGTTTTAGTGTAGTGTATATTTCAGAATTCATCACATTGAACTAATTGTGTTCAGAAATCAACCTTTCTATGGGTTCTGCTAAGAGAATGGATTACAACTAACTGTTTATGTCTTTATTCGTCTATTCTCAGCACGTTTATGCAATTTATCGCTCAATCACTATATTCTCTTTGGCCATACACTAAAACACTCAGATATTTCAGAATTCATCACATTGAACTAATTGTGTTCAGAAATCAACCTTTCTATGGGTTCTGCTACGAGAATGTATTACAACTATCTTTTTATTGCTTTATTCGTCTGTTCTCAGCAAGTTCATGCAACTAATCACTGAATCACTTATTCATTTTGGAGATACAGTAAAAACACTCAGATATATCAGAATTCATCACATTGAACTAATTGTGTTCAGAAATCAACCATTCTATGGGTTCTGCTAAGAGAATGGATTACAACTAACTTTTTATGGCTTTATTCGTCTATTCTCAGCAAGTTCATGCAACTAATCACTGAATCATTTATTGTCTTTGGAGATACACTAAAACATGCAGATATTTCAGAATTCATCACATTGAACTAATTGTGTTCAGAAATCAACCATTCTATGGGTTCTGCTACGACAATGTATTACAACTATCTTTTTATTGCTTTATTCGTCTGTTCTCAGCAAGTTCATGCAACCAATCACTGAATCACTCATTCTCGTTGGATATACACTAATACATGCAGACAGTTCAGAATTCATCACATTGAACTAATTGTGTTCAGAAATCAACCTTTATATGGGTTCTGCTAAGAGAATGGATTACAACTAACTTTTTATGGCTTTATTCGTCTGTTCTCAGCAAGTTCATGCAACTAATCACTGAATCACTTATTCACTTTGGAGATACACTAAAACACTCAGATATACCAGAATTCATCACACTGAACTAATTGTGTTCAGAAATCAACATTTCTATGGGTTCTGCTAAGAGAATGTATTACAACTATCTTTTTATTGCTTTATTCGTCTGTTCTCAGCAAGTTCATGCAACTAATCACTGAATCACTTATTCTCTTTGGAGATACAGTAAAAACACTCAGATATATCAGAATTCATCACATTGAACTAATTGTGTTCAGAAATCAACCTTTCTATGGGTTCTGCTACGAGAATGTATTACAACTATCTTTTTATTGCTTTATTCGTCTGTTCTCAGCAAGTTCATGCAACCAATCACTGAATCACTCATTCTCGTTGGATATACACTAAAACATGCAGACAGTTCAGAATTCATCACATTGAACTAATTGTGTTCAGAAATCAACCTTTATATGGGTTCTGCTAAGAGAATGGATTACAACTAACTTTTTATGGCTTTATTCGTCTGTTCTCAGCAAGTTCATGCAACTAATCACTGAATCACTTATTCATTTTGGAGATACACTAAAACACTCAAATATATCAGATTTCATCACATTGAACTAATTGTGTTCAGAAATCAACCTTTCTATGGGTTCTGCTAAG
>NC_070580.1:3030000-3035000 GCF_027409825.1 Scomber japonicus | reverse complement strand
ACATACTGTGTTGTAGTGCTTAGAGTTAGTGCATGTTGCTACTGCCTTGTGCTCTGTGTGCTACTCTCTGCTTACATCTACTCTGACACTTGATACTGACCAGTAAGATGTACTTAATACTGCCACAGTAAAAGTTATTTAGTGTTATATGATCAGGGTGACTTTTGAACACTGGAAATAAATTGTGTACTTGTCCCGGCAGTAGCCCCGTGGCACTCAAACTTTCCCTGGAATTTTCTAGTGTTTACTTTACAATTCTCTTTTGCCATATTTCGGCGCGTAACTCCTCCCACAGCTTTGAGAAAACCCCAACAATATATACATCAAAACGTGCGGCTCGATCGGTAAAGAGGTGCTATGACTTTTGGTGTTGAAATTCCTATTTTTCCCAAAGTTATTCCCAAAACAAAATAGGCATTATTCTCCATTGAAAATGAATGGGAATTTCTTTTTGAACACAAAATTTCATCTTTTTTCAGAATCACCTAGCACTCTCATACCTGCACATAGAAATGTGATTCAAACTTTAAAACGAAGGAAGACTTGTGCTCTCTTCACAACAAACTAAACTGTTTTAACATAACATGTAAACTTTTCAAACTATGAGCAGTTAAACGAGGAGTGGAAATCACTTTTTCTTCAAAGTTAGAGTGGAAGCATGAGTTATTGACACTCTTACTGCTCAAATGTAGACCAGGCAGGTGTGTGTGTGTGTCTTTGTGTGTGAGTGTTTGTACACACTATGTTGTGTGCTAATACAGGGTATGTGTGAAGCGTCAAGTGCTGTAGTGTCGTGCATAGAGTTAGTGCATGTTCCTACTCTCTGCTGTACTTGTCCCGGCAGTAGCCCCGTGGCACTCAAAATTTCCCTGGAATTTTCTAGTGTTTACTTTACAATTCTCTTTTGCCAAATTTCGGCGCGTAACTCCTCCCACAGCTTTGAGGAAACCTCGACAATATATACATCAAAACGTGCGGCTCGATAGGGGGAGGGGTGCTATGACTTTTGGTGTTGAAATTCCAAAGTTTCCCAAAGTTATTCCCAAAACAATATCGGCATAATTCTCCATTGGAAATGAATGGGAATTTCTTTTTGAACACAAAATTTCATCTTTTTTCAGAATCACTTAGCTCTATTATACTTGCACATAGAAATGTGATTCAAACTTTAAAACGAAGGAAAACTTGTGCTCTCTTCACAACACTAAACTGTTTTAACATAACATGTAAACTTTTCAAACTATGAGCAGTCAAACGAGGAGTGGAAATCACTTTTTCTTCAAAGTTAGAGTGGAAGCATTAGTTATTGACACTCTTACTGCTCAAATGCAGGCCAGGCAGGTGTGTGTGTGTGTGTGTGTGTGTGTGTGTTTGTATACACTATGTTGTGTGCTAATACAGGGTATGTGTGAAGCGTCAAGTGCTTTAGTGTAGTGCTTAGAGTTAGTGCATGTTGCTACTGCCTTGTGCTCTGTGTGCTACTCTCTGCTGTACTCGTCCCGGCAGTAGCCCCGTGGCACTCAAAATTTCCCTGGAATTTTCTAGTGTTTACTTTACAATTCTCTTTTGCCATATTTCGGCGCGTAACTCCTCCCGCAGCTTTGAGAAAACCCCGACAATATATACATCAAAACGTGCGGCTCGATCGGGGGAGGGGTGCTATGACTTTTGGTGTTGAAATTCCAATTTTTCCCAAAGTTATTCCTAAAACAAAATAGGCATAATTCTCCATTGGAAATGAATGGGAATTTCTTTTTGAACACAAAATTTCATCTTTTTTCAGAATCACCTAGCTCTCTTATACTTGCACATAGAAATGTGATTCAAACTTTAAAACGAAGGAAAACTTGTGCTCTCTCCAAAACACTAAACTGTTTTAACATAACATGTAAACTTTTCAAACTATGAGCAGTCAAACGAGGAGTGGAAATCACTTTTTCTTCAAAGTTAGAGTGGGAAGCGTCAGTTATTGACAGTCTTACTGCTCAAATGCAGGCCAGGCAGGTATGGTGTGTGTGTGTGTGTGTGTGTGTGTGTGTGTGTGTGTGTGTGTGTGTGTGTGTGTGTGTGTGTGTGTGTCTTTGTGTGTCTTTGTGTGTGAGTGTTTGTACACACTATATTATGTGCTAATACAGGGTATGTGTGAAGCGTCAAATGCTGTAGCGCGTGCATAGAGTTAGTGCATGTTGCTACTGCCTTGTGCTCTGTGTGCTACTGCTACTGACCAGTAAGATGTACTTAATACTGCCACAGTAAAAGTTACTTAGTGTTATATGATCAGGGTGACTTTTGAACACTGGAAATAAATCGTGTACTCGTCCCGGCAGTAGCCCCGTGGCACTCAAAATTTCCCTGGAATTTTCTAGTGTTTACTTTACAATTCTCTTTTGCCATATTTCGGCGCGTAACTCCTCCCGCAGCTTTGAGGAAACCTCGACAATATATACATCAAAACGTGCGGCTTGATAGGGGGAGGGGTGCTATGACTTTTGGTGTTGAAATTCCAAAGTTTCCCAAAGTTATTCCCAAAACAATATCGGCATAATTCTCCATTGGAAATGAATGGGAATTTCTTTTTGAACACAAAATTTCATCTTTTTTCAGAATCACCTAGCTCTCTTATACTTGCACATAGAAACATGATTTAAACTTTTAAACGGAGGAAAACTTGTTCTCTCTGGAAAAATACAAACTATTTTAACATAACATGTAAACTTTTCAAACTATGAGCAGTCAAACGAGGAGTGGAAATCACTTTTTCGTCAAAGTTAGAGTGGAAGCGGCAGTTAGCTAGAGTGTGAGAAGCAGTAAACCATAACCTTAATTTTTATTTTTAACTCGAGCTCACGGCCAAACCGTAAAAAGGAGACAAATAATTTTTTGTCAAAATGTAGACATAGGTGTTGGGATTCATAAAATGTGACTTTGACAGGCGGGATCTGCACAAAATTTAAACGGGGGGGCCGAGACCGGCGGCAATACCTGTCTCGCTCCCCATTAAACCTAATGTAATCGTCTTCTTATTTCAAAAGAATCTCACTCTGTGTTCGCACTGAGCTTACTCGCTCATTTTAAGGAATATGTGAATAAAATAAACACTGTCAGAATCTTCCGGCTTCTGTGTCTCTCACGGTGTTTTCGGTTTTTGGACAGGAGTTACGGTTTTCTCACAGTTTGCAATTGTTCGGGACCTTGTCAGAAGCCAAATCCTTTAGAATTTTGAGACATTTTTCAAGGCAGATCCTGAAATCGCCGTAGCAACCGCAGGGCCTTAGCTGACCTTGGCAACCTGTTGCTGGGCAGAATCTGACCTACTTTTTTGTGATTGGCTAAACTGATCTACCTTTTTGTGATTGGCTAATTCTACCTGTCTGTCTGTTTTGCCAGTTAACTGGGGTAGCAGCCGAGCTAGTATTGATACTCTCTCTCTATATATACATATGAATTATACTGACAGTCTTACTGCTCAAATGCAGGCTGGTGTGTGTGTGTGTGTGTGTGTGTGTGTGTGTGTGTGTGTGTGTGTGTGTGTGTGTGTGTGTGTGTATGTGTACACACTGTGTTGTAGTGCTTAGAGTTAGTGCATGTTGCTACTGCCTTGTGCTCTGTGTGCTACTCTCTGCTTACATCTACTGTTACACTTGATACTGACTAGTAAGATGTACTTAATACTGCCACAGTAAAAGTTACTTAGTGTTATATGATTACTTTACAATTCTCTTTTGCCAAATTTCGGCGCGTAACTCCTCCCACAGCTTTGAGAAAACCCCGACAATATATACATCAAAACGTGCGGCTCGATCGGGGGAGAGGTGCTATGACTTTTGGTGTTGAAATTCCAAAGTTTCCCAAAGTTATTCCCAAAACAATATCGGCATAATTCTCCATTGGAAATGAATGGGAATTTCTTTTTGAACACAAAATTTCATCTTTTTTCAGAGTCACCTAGCTCTCTTATACTTGCACATGGAAATGTGATTCAAACTTTAAAACGAAGGACAACTTGTTCTCTCTTCACAACACTAAACTGTTTTTCCATAACATGTAAACTTTTCAAACTATGAGCATTCAAACGACGAGTGGAAATCACTTTTTCTTCAAAGTTAGAGTGGAAGCATTAGTTATTGACACTCTTACTGCTCAAATGCAGGCCAGGCAGGTATGTGTGTGTCTTTGTGTGTGTGTGTGTGTGTGTGTGTGTTTGTATACACTATGTTGTGTGCTAATACAGGGTATGTGTGAAGCGTCAAGTGCTGTAGTGTAGTGCTTAGAGTTAGTGCATGTTCCTACTGCCTTGTGCTCTGTGTGCTACTCTCTGCTGTACTCATCCCGGCAGTAGCCCCGTGGCACTCAAAATTTCCCTGGAATTTTCTAGTGTTTACTTTACAATTCTCTTTTGCCATATTTCGGCGCGTAACTCGTCCCGCAGCTTTGAGAAAACCCCAACAATATATACATCAAAACGTGCGGCTCGATCGGGGGATGGGTGCTATGACTTTTGGTGTTGAAATTCCTATTTTTCCCAAAGTTATTCCCAAAACAAAATAGGCATGATTCTCCTTTGGAAATGAATGGGGATTTCTTTTTGAACACAAAATTTCATCTTTTTTCAGAATCACCTAGCTCTCTCATACTTGCACATAGAAATGTGATTCAAACTTTAAAACGGAGGAAAACTTGTGCTCTCTCCAAAACACTAAACTGTTTTTACATAACATGTAAACTTTTCAAACTATGAGCAGTCAAACGAGGAGTGGAAATCACTTTTTTTTCAAAGTTAGAGTGGAAGCGTCAGTTATTGACAGTCTTACTGCTCAAATGCAGGCCAGGCAGGTATGTGTGTGTCTTTGTGTGTGTCTTTGTGTGTCTATCTATCTATCAATCTATCTATCTATCTATCTATCTATCTGTCTATCTATCTATCTATCTATCTTATCTATCTATCTTATCTATCTATCTTATCTATATATCTATATTAATTTCATTAGACTAAATTATTA
>NC_070580.1:3015000-3017500 GCF_027409825.1 Scomber japonicus | reverse complement strand
AACATTTCTATGGGTTCTGCTAAGAGAATGGAATACAACTAACTTTTTATGGCTTTATTCTCGTCTGTTCTCAGCAAATTCATGCAACTAATCTCTGAATCACTTATTCTCTTTGGAGATACAGTAAAAACACTCAGATATATCAGAATTCATCACATTGAACTAATTGTGTTTAGAAATCAACCTTTCTATGGGTTCTGCTAAGAGAATGGATTACAACTAACTTTTTATGGCTTTATTCGTCTTTTCTGAGCAAATTTATGCAATTTACCACTCAATCACTATATTCTCTTTGAAAATACACTAAAACACTCAGATATTTCAGAATTCATCACATTGAACTAATTGTGTTCAGAAATCAACCTTTCTATGGGTTCTGCTACGAAAATGTATTACAACTATCTTTTTATTGCTTTATTCGTCTGTTCTCAGCAAGTTCATGCAACCAATCACTGAATCACTCATTCTCGTTGGATATACACTAAAACATGCAGACAGTTCAGAATTCATCACATTGAACTAATTGTGTTCAGAAATCAACCTTTATATGGGTTCTGCTAAGAGAATGGATTACAACTAACTTTTTATGGCTTTATTCGTCTGTTCTCAGCAAGTTCATGCAACTAATCACTGAATCATTTATTCTCTTTGGAGATACAGTAAAACACTCAGATATTTCAGAATTCATCACATTGAACTAATTGTGTTCAGAAATCAACCATTCTATTATTTCTGCTCCGAGAATGTATTACAACTATCTTTTTATTGCTTTATTCGTCTGTTCTCAGCAAGTTCATGCAACTAATCACTGAATGACTTATTCTCTTTGGAGATACAGTAAAAACACTCAGATATATCAGAATTCATCACATTGAACTAATTGTGTTCAGAAATCAACCTTTCTATAGGTTCTGCTACGAGAATGTATTACAACTATCTTTTTATTGCTTTATTCGTCTGTTCTCAGCAAGTTCATGCAACTAATCACTGAATCACTTATTCTCTTTGGAGATACAGTAAAAACACTCAGATATATCAGAATTCATCACATTGAACTAATTGTGTTCAGAAATCAACCTTTCTATGGGTTCTGCTACGAGAATGTATTACAACTATCTTTTTATTGCTTTATTCGTCTGTTCTCAGCAAGTTCATGCAACTAATCACTGAATCACTTATTCTCTTTGGAGATACAGTAAAAACACTCAGATATATCAGAATTCATCACATTGAACTAATTGTGTTCAGAAATCAACCTTTCTATGGGTTCTGCTACGAGAATGTATTACAACTATCTTTTTATTGCTTTATTCGTCTGTTCTCAGCAAGTTCATGCAACCAATCACTGAATCACTCATTCTCGTTGGATATACACTAAAACATGCAGACAATTCAGAATTCATCACATTGACCTAATTGTGTTCAGAAATCAACCTTTCTATGGGTTCTGCTAAGAGAATGGATTACAACTAACTTTTTATGGCTTTATTCGTCTGTTCTCAGCAAGTTCATGCAACTAATCACTGAATCATTTATTCTCTTTGGAGATACACTAAAACATGCAGATATTTCAGAATTCATCACATTGAACTAATTGTGTTCAGAAATCAACCTTTCTATGGGTTCTGCTACGAGAATGTATTACAACTATCTTTTTATTGCTTTATTCGTCTGTTCTCAGCAAATTCATTCAACTAATCACTGAATGACTTATTCTCTTTGGAGATACAGTAAAAACACTCAGATATATCAGAATTCATCACATTGAACTAATTGTGTTCAGAAATCAACCTTTCTATGGGTTCTGCTACGAGAATGTATTACAACTATCTTTTTATTGCTTTATTCGTCTGTTCTCAGCAAGTCCATGCAACCAATCACTGAATCACTCATTCTCGTTGGATATACACTAAAATATGCAGACAATTCAGAATTCATCACATTGAACTAATTGTGTTCAGAAATCAACCTTTATATGGGTTCTGCTAAGAGAATGGATTACAACTATCTTTTTATTGCTTTATTCGTCTGTTCTCAGCAAGTCCATGCAACCAATCACTGAATCACTCATTCTCGTTGGATATACACTAAAATATGCAGACAATTCAGAATTCATCACATTGAACTAATTGTGTTCAGAAATCAACCTTTATATGGGTTCTGCTAAGAGAATGGATTACAACTAACTTTTTATGGCTTTATTCGTCTGTTCTCAGCAAGTTCATGCAACTAATCACTGAATCACTTATTCTCTTTAGAGATACAGTAAAACACTCAGATATATCAGAATTCATAACATTGATCTAATTGTGTTCAGAAATCAACTTTTCTATGGGTTCTGCTACGAGAATGTATTACAACTATCTTTTTATTGCTTTATTCGTCTGTTCTCAGCAAGTTCATGCAACTAATCACTGAATCATTTATTCTCGTTGGATATACACTAAAACATGCAGACAATTCAGAATTCATCACATTGACCTAATTGTGTTCAGAAATC
>NC_070580.1:3007500-3010000 GCF_027409825.1 Scomber japonicus | reverse complement strand
ATATATAAGATAGATAGATAAGATAGACAGATAGGTACATAGATAGATAGATAGATAGATAGATAGATAGATAGATAGATAGATAGATAGATAGATAGATAGATAGATAGATAGATAGATAGATAGATACATAGATAGATAGATAGGTAGATAGGTAGATAGATAGATAGAGAGATAGATAGATAGACAGCTAGGAAGATAGATAGATACATCGATACATAAGATAGATATATAAGATAGATAGATAAGATAGATAGATAGATAGATAGATAGATAGATAGATAGATAGATAGATAGATAGATAGATAGATAGATAGATAGACAGATACATCGATAGATAGACAGATAGATAGATACATCAATAGATAGATAGATAGATAGATATATACACATTTATGTCTTTGTGTGTTTTAAGGTCTGCCAAGTGCCTTTCAAAGTAAATATTTGAGAATTAATAATCATTTAGTTTAATGAAATTAATATAGAGAGATAGATAGATAGATAGACAGCTAGACAGATAGATAGATACATCGATACATAGATAGATAGATAGATAGATAGATAGATACATATAGCTAGACAGATAGATGGATACATCGATAGATAAGATAGATAGATAGGTACATAGATAGATAGATAGATAGATAGATAGATAGATAGATAGATACATAGATAGATAGATAGGTAGATAGGTAGATAGATAGATAGAGAGATAGATAGATAGACAGCTAGAAAGATAGATAGATACATCGATAGATAAGATAGATATATAAGATAGATAAATAGATAGATAGATACATAGATAGATAGATAGATAGATAGATAGATAGATAGATAGATAGATAGACAGATAGATAGACAGATAGATAGATAGATAGATAGTTAGATATATAGATAGATAGACAGATAGACAAATAGATAGATAGATAGATAGATAGATAGATAGATAGATAGATAGATAGATAGATAGATAGATAGATAGATAGATAGATAGATAGATAGATACACATTTATGTTTGTGTGTGTTTTAAGGTCTGCCAAGTGCCTTTCAAAGTAAAGATTTGAGAATTAATAATCATTTAGTTTAATGTAATTAATATAGATATATAGATAAGATAGATAGATAAGATAGATAGACAGATAGATAGATAGAAAGATAGATTGATAGATAGATAGATAGATAGATAGATGGATAGACAAATAGATAGATAGATAGATAGATAGATAGATAGATAGATAGATAGATAGATAGATAGATAGATAGATAGATAGATAGATAGATAGATAGATAGATAGATAGATATAGCTAGACAGATAGATGGATACATCGATAGATAAGATAGATAGGATAGAAAGTTAAGATAGATAGATAGATACATAGATAGATAGATAGATAGATAGATAGATAGATAGATAGATAGATAGATAGATAGATAGATAGATAGATAGATAGATAGATAGATAGATAGATAGATAGATAGATAGATATAGCTAGACAGATAGATGGATACATCGATAGATAAGATAGATAGGATAGAAAGTTAAGATAGATAGATAGATAGATACATAGATAGATAGATAGATAGATAGATAGATAGATAGATAGATAGATAGATAGATAGATAGAAAGAAAGATAGACAGACAGATAGATAGATAGAGAGATAGATACATAGACAGCTAGACAGATAGATAGATACATCGATAGATAGATAGATAGATAGATAGATAGATAGATAGATAGATAGATAGATAGATAGATAGATGGATAGATAGACAGCTAGACAGATAGATAGATACATCGATAGATAAGATAGATAGATAAGATAGATAAATAGATAGATAGATACATAGATAGATAGATAGATAGATAGATAGATAGATAGATAGATAGATAGACAGATAGATAGACAGATAGATAGATAGATAGATAGTTAGATATATAGATAGATAGACAGATAGACAAATAGATAGATAGATAGATAGATAGATAGATAGATAGATAGATAGATAGATAGATAGATAGATAGATAGATAGATAGATAGATAGATAGATACACATTTATGTTTGTGTGTGTTTTAAGGTCTGCCAAGTGCCTTTCAAAGTAAAGATTTGAGAATTAATAATCATTTAGTTTAATGTAATTAATATAGATATATAGATAAGATAGATAGATAAGATAGATAGACAGATAGATAGATAGATAGATAGATTGATAGATAGATAGATAGATAGATAGATGGATAGACAAATAGATAGATAGATAGATAGATAGATAGATAGATAGATAGATAGATAGATAGATAGATAGATAGATAGAGCTAGACAGATAGATGGATACATCGATAGATAAGATAGATAGGATAGAAAGTTAAGATAGATAGATAGATAGAGAGATAGATAGATAGACAGCTAGACAGATAGATAGATACATCGATAGATAGATAGATAGATAGATAGATAGATAGATAGATAGAGCTAGACAGATAGATGGATACATC